>NC_080044.1:61966537-62012432 GCF_012489685.1 Lotus japonicus
CACCCGAGTAGGCTTCACCACGATTCTGACCTGCTTCTTCTTCTTCTTAGGAGGACCATCCTCATTATCACCATCATCACCATCATCGGGCTTGCTGGTTTCATCTTGCTTTCTCTTGGATTGACCAGCCTTCTTCTTTTTGATCAGAGGGACATCTGATTCCTCAGAAGATTCTTCTAGGATCATCTTCCTCTGAACTTTCTTCTTGGGAGGAGAAGGAAACTCTGGAGCTGGCGGCAGTCTGCTGAAGAAGTCATCGAGATCAATTCGAATCCTTGAGCCCTTAGGTCTTCAACATAGCACCTAATGGCGTCAGGATTGTCTGCCTGTGTCCACAGAGGGTAGTCATTCAGAGGCATCCTTCTACTTCTGATCTCAGAAGATGTGTCTTCATGGGCAGGAGCAATCTTCTTCTTGATTAGGCCCATCTTCTTTAGAGAATTTGCAGTGAAGACATCACTGACAATAGTGGTCAGATCCTCTGTACATCCAGCATTTATCAGATCTTGAATGAGGCCACTCTCAATGAAGAGATCAGACAAAAGTCTCCCGAAGGGAATATACTTGATCGCTGACTTGATGGAGGCAGTGGTACGAGACTTCCGGATACACTCCTTCAAGTAGGAGAACAGAAAGTAGGGAAGACAAATCTTCTTCTTGTCTTGGATGAAGAACAGCATCGCCTTCTGGTTGAAGTTGATGTAGTCTGGGGAACTGCCCTTTGGTCTCTGGTTTATGCAGTGGAGCAAAATTTTGTGCCAGATCCTGAGCTTGGGATGAAGGTCCATCACCTTGTAATTCGTCTTGCCCGGTTTGTAATTGGTGTACAGGGCCTTGTTGGTCTCATCCTTCGTCTTGGGTTTCAGCTTCGATTCCGTGAATTGGAAACGATACCCAAAAGCAGTGTCTGCACCCAGCAAATTCACGAAAGACTTCTCTGTGATGATGATCTTTCTTCCAAGAATGTGAGATACCACCTGAGTATCATCACAGTCGGCGTGCTTCCAGAATTCCTTGATCAGTTTATCATACACCGGTCCTCGAAGTCTGTTGAAGTAATTTCCCCAACCTTGAACTTGGACTTCAGGACGAAGATCATACCCATTTGTAGCCAGGTTGTCGAGGTCGAATCTCCATTCTGCCAGGACTTGAAGTTCCTCAGGAGCATATACGCAGTGAACGGCACAGCCCCGTTCTGCAATCGGAATAATCTGCTCTTGAGCTTGACCTAGATCTTGAGACGGATTCTCAGGTTCCCTTTGACCTGTTGCTAGACCAACTACCATGTGAGGGAACTGGGTTGCATCTGCAGTAGCTCTTCTGGTTTGACTCACCATTTTTGAAGCGGTTGAAGGTTTGAGGTAGAAGATGAAGGTTGAAAGATGAAGAGAGATCGAGAGAGAAAACGAGGATAAGCGGTTTTGAAATAGCGGAGAGAGAGAGAGTAAAAACCGGAAGTGAAAGAGATCGTGTGTGTATAGTGGGTTTTGACAAATAACCGTTGTTGATTCAAAAAGCAATTTAAGATCAACGGTTGAAAATTAAAGATAGATAGTAACAGTAAATACACAAATCACACACAGGAGAGAAGCACATCTACACGCAATCATAACAGACTGTCACACGGGCACAAGGAACTATGCATCAGAAATACTGACACACGTGTTGCTGTCTCAGCTTCAGAGTCAGTACCAGTGGGTACACACACTCTGATTGAGTTACCTTCTGGACTAGACATCTTCTGATCAAGAAGTATCATAGTCAGAGGTTCTGATCCATCATCACTCTGGACAAAAATCCATGTTCAGATTTTTCAGAATAAAATTAAATCTGTCCTCTGCTAAGGGCTTTGTAAAGATATCTGCCCATTGATGGTCAGTATCAACAAACTTCAGAAGAAGTACGCCCTTTTGTACATAATCTCTAATAAAGTGATACTTTACCTCAATGTGCTTTGCCCTTGAATGCAAGATAGGATTCTTACTCAATGAGATTGCAGCAGTGTTATCACAATAGATTGGGATATTGCTCTCAAGGATCTGATAATCCTCCAGCTGATGTTTCATCCAGAGCATCTGAGTGCTGCATATTGCTGCTGAGATATATTTTGCCTCTGCAGTTGATAGTGCAATGGTTGATTGCCTCTTGCTTGCCCATGAGACTAGATTGCTTCCCAGAAACTGACAATTTCCAGAAGTACTTTTTCTCTCTGTTCTATCTCCAGCATAATCAGCATCACAATAACCTGAAAGCTTATACTCTGATGTTTTATTATACATCAAGCCAAGGTTAGTGGTGCCTTTCAAATACCTTAGGATCCTCTTAACAGCAGTTAAGTGGGTTTCCCTTGGATCTGATTGGAACCGAGCACATAAATGAACACTAAATAATATGTCTGGCCTAGATGCAGTTAAGTATAGAAGTGAACCTATCATGCCACGATAGAGCTTCTGACATACTTTACCACTTTTATCTTCTTTCTCCAGAATGCATGTAGGATGCATTGGAGTCTTGGCCACTGTAGATTCCAGCATATTGAACTTCTTCAGAAGTTCTTTAGTGTACTTGCTCTGATGGATATATGTTCCTTCTGGTGTCTGATCAACTTGTATTCCCAGAAAGTACTTTAATTCTCCCATCATACTCATCTCAAATTCAGCCTGCATCATCTCAGAAAATTCTTTGCATAGAGATTGATTAGCAGAACCAAATATAATATCATCAACATAAATTTGCACAATTAAGATATCATCTTTATAAGTCTTGCAGAAAAGAGTTGTATCTACTTTACCCCTTACAAACTCATTCTCCAGAAGGAATGAGCTGAGTCTCTCATACCATGCTCTGGGAGCTTGCTTCAGACCATAGAGTGATTTCTTCAATTTGAACACATGGTCTGGTTTCTTCTCATCTTCAAAACCTGGGGGTTGATGAACATAGACTTCCTCTGAGATATAACCATTTAGGAAGGCACTCTTCACGTCCATCTGATGTAGAACAATGTTGTGATTTACTGAGAAAGAGATTAACAGTCTGATTGCCTCCAGTCTTGCTACTGGAGCAAATGTTTCAGTGTAGTCTATTCCTTCCTGCTGGCTGTAGCCTTGAGCAACTAGCCTTGCCTTGTTTCTGACTACATCTCCTTTCTCATTCAGCTTGTTTCTGAATACCCATTTCGTTCCAATAACATGGACACTCTCAGGCTTCTTCACTAAGCTCCAAACATCGTTCTTGGAGAATTGATTCAATTCTTCTTCCATGGCCAGAATCCAATCCTTGTCCTGAAGAGCTTCTTCTATGGACTTGGGTTCAATTAAGGACACCAATCCTTTCAGACTGAGCAAGGTCTCTTCAGAGGGTCTGAAGGCAGATCTGGTTCTGACTGGTTCGTCTTTGTTGCCCAAAATCAATTCCTTAGGGTGAGCTGCAGTGATTCTGCTCTTCTTCAGAGTTTGTGAGTTAGAGGGACCAGCTTCTTCCTCTGGATCATCTTCCTCTGGCTCAACTTCCTCTGGAGCTTTGCCTTTGTCAGAAACATTAATGCTTAAATCTGCAAACTTTTCAACTAGCTTTGACTGGTCAGAGTCAAGCTTATCGTCAAATCTAACATGAATAGATTCTTCAATAGTCTTAGCATCAGTATTATAAAATCTAAAACCTTTAGATCTCTCAGAGTAACCGAGTAATAGACACTTAGAAGACTTAGCATCAAATTTATGCAATCTATCCTTAGTATTGAGAACATAACAAACACAGCCAAAAGGATGAAAATAAGAAATGTTGGGTTTTATGTTCTTCCACAATTCATAAGGAGTCTTATTCAGAATTGGTCTCACAGAGATTCTGTTCTGAATGTAACATGCTGTATTTACTGCCTCTGCCCAAAAGTGCTTAGCCATGCCAGTTTCTTGGAGCATGGTTCTAGCCATCTCCTGGAGAGTTCTGTTCTTCCTCTCAACAACACCATTTTGTTGAGGAGTTCTGGGACAAGAGAAATCATGTGCAATTCCATAGGAATCAAACAGACTCTCAAATTTGTCATTCTCAAACTCTCCACCATGGTCACTTCTGACACGCACAATCCTACAAGCCTTCTCGTTTTGCACTTGAGCAATGAAGGTAGAGAACACAGCATGAGACTCATCCTTGCGGGTTAGAAACTTTACCCATGTCCAGCGGCTATAGTCATCAACGATAACCATCCCATATCTCTTGCCACCTATAGACTCAGTTTTCACTGGTCCAAAAAGGTCGATATGCAGAAGTTCGAACGGCCTTGAGGTTGAGACAACATTCTTTGCCTTGAAAGGGACTTTTGTGAATTTGCCTTTCTGACATGCTTCACAAAGAGCGTCTGAAGCGAACTTCAGATTGGGTAGGCCCCTGACAAGGTTTAGCTTGCTCAGCTGAGAAATCTTTCTCATACTGGCATGCCCTAACCGTCTATGCCATACCCACTACTCTTCATTAACAGACAGAAGGCACTTCACATTCTGAGCCTCCAACTCAGATAATCTGATCTTATAAATGTTGTTCTTCCTCTTGCTGTTAAACAGAACAGAGCCATCGATTTGACTTACAGCCCGGCAGGACTTTTGATTGAATATAACATCATAACCCTTGTCAGCTAATTGACTTATAGACAATAAGTTATGTGTTAAGCCGTCTACCAATAACACATTATCAATACATTGACTACTATCTACACAAATAGTACCAGTACCAACAATTTTACCCTTTTCATTTCCTCCAAAGCCAACTTCGCCTCCAGGCTTAAGTTTCAGCTCTCGGAACATACACCTTTCTCCCGTCATGTGACGCGAGCATCCACTGTCCAGATACCATGATTGGTGTTTCAGTGGAGCTATCAAGGATATCTGCAACATAGATAATCTTGTCCTTAGGTACCCACTTTCTGGGTCCTCTCTTGTTAGTTACCCCAGAGGTTCTGATCACCTTGGGTGTCTCAACATGATATTTTAAAGGAATATTTGCATGATATTTAGTCATAGAGAAGGATCCCTTTTTAAGAGGGTTTTTAGCAACTTTAGCAGGTACAGGATCAGGCAATATGGTACCAGAGGGAACAAAGCATTCATACAAGGATTTAGCTTTAGACACAGAGGGCTCATTTCTAATTGGTTTAGAATAGCCAATGCCATGCATTCCATTTCTGCTTACGCCATAGATCATTGAAGCCATTAAGCTTCTATCCACGCTTTTAGCTAGGAATCTTTGAAAAGACTTTTCATACTTAGATTCATTTCTACAATCAGAGGCATCACAGGCAACAATTTCTTCTAACTTAGCAATCTGGTTCTTAAGCACAGAGTTAGAATTGATCAAGGCATGATTATCATTTTTTAAATCAGAAATAATTTTCTCATGTTCAGAAGGAGTCTTGGAAACAGCAGATAAGTTCTTTTTCAGCTTCTTATGCTTAGACAATAAGGAGTTATACTTATCCATAATATCAGACAATGCATGTTTCAGTTCAGAGGTAGAGAAAGAAGCGAATACCTCATTTTCATCGTCTGAGTTAGGATTTCCTTCTGATTCTGAGTCAGAGTCAACAACTCCCTTTGACTCTGCTTCCTTGTCTTTGACAATAGCCATGAGTCCTTGGACTTCACCATCAGAGTCAACATCCTCTGACTCTGATTCATCAAATGTCACCATCAGACTCTTCTTTGTCTTGAAGTGCTTCTTTGGCTTCTTGTCCTTCTTCAATTTTGGACAGTCACTTTTGTAGTGCCCTGATTCTTTGCACTCAAAGCATGTGACTTCCTTAAGTGAGGACTTCTTCTGACCTGAGGATTCAGACTTTCCTTTTGCCTTTCCAGAGCCTTTGTATTTGCTCTGCCTGTGCTTCCAGATGCGATTGAGTCTCTTGGAGATCAGAGTCAGCTCATCTTCATCAGAATCTTCTGATGCTTCTTCAGATTCCTCTTCTTCAGCTTGAAGAGCTTTTGACTTCTCAACCTTAGCCTTTTCAGATTTAGATTTCAAGGCTATGGACTTTTTCCTCAGATCTTGCATCTCTGAGCGCTTCAGCTCATGGCATTTCAAAATGCTGATGAGTTCTTCTAAACTCATATTCTCAACGTCTCTCGTGAGCTCTATTGAAGTCACTAAAGGCATCCAACTTTCAGGAAGACACCTGATGACCCTTATGACATGATCTTTTGTTGTGTAGCTCTTGTTGAGAGGTCGTATGCCAGCTACAAGCAACTGAAATCTGGAGAACATTTCTTCAATGGACTCATTTGGCTCCATGATGAAGGATTCATACTTTTGGATCAAAGACAATGCCTTTGATTCTTTGACTTTCTTGTTTCCTTCATGAGACATCTTCAGAGATTCGAAAATGCCTTTCGCAAACTCACGATCTGTAATCTTCTGGTACTCTTCATAGGAAATAGCACTTAGAAGAATTGCTCTTGCTTTGTGATGTTGTGAGTACAGCTTCTTTTGATCTACAGTCATCTCTGACCTTGGGATCTTCTTGCCATCTGCATCAACTGGACGCTCGTAGCCATCCACAATAATATCCCAGAGATCTGCATCGAAACCCAGAAAGAAACTTTCCAGTCTATCTTTCCAATATTCGAACCTTTGACCGTCGAACATAGGAGGCTTTGCATTGTAACCATCTCTTTGAGTTTCACTGGTGGTAGCAGCCATTGTTTTTCACACCGGCCCGGATCACTGAACACTTTTAGGTGTGGTATTCAGAACTTGCGCTCTGATACCAATTGAAGGTGTGAAAAACGGTAGAAAGGGGGGGTTTGAATAACGTTTTCAGTATAAAACTTCCACCTTAAAGATTTTGACAAATCTTTCGAGAACTTAAGTGCTAAAGATAAGAGATAGAAAAGCACACAAGGATTTTATCCTGGTTCACTTGATAAATCACTCAAGCTACTCCAGTCCACCCGTTAAGTTGATTTCTTCCTTCTTAGAATGAAGGCAATCCACTAATCAGGTAAGAGTTACAACTGCACTTGAAACCTACAAGTGACTAACAATTACACTGACTTAGCTCACACTAAGATTCACTCTCTTAGTCTTCTTTAGGATCCGATCAGCCTTGATCTCCTAAAGGAACTAAACAAACTGTTTATCAAAGAATTGTTTACAAGAGATTTGCTTCTAAAAAGCTAATAGTAAACTCAATGAATTTCAGATGAAAGAAAGCTTAGAAGAATTTAAGTTTGTCTTGCGCGTATGTGAATGCTTGTAGCCGTTTCTTTCAGTCTTCAGCCTCTTTATATACTCCAAGGATTAGGGTTGAGCGTTGCATGGGAAATGCTACCGTTGGAGGGCAGTTCTGGAAAATCCAGCTTCTGCTATGTCTGAGACTGTTAGGTAGGTCGTCAGGAAGGTACAGTTGCTTTTGTACTTGGATAGCGACTTGACCTTTAAACCTAGGAGACTTCTGATCAGGGGAATGCTTCATATTGGAACTTGTGAAGCCGGTTGATCAGAGTCAGAGGGAAAGCCCAGATCCTCTGACCATTGTTTCTTCTGATTCTGAACTCAGAGGGAAGAACATGGTCTTCAGAGTATCTAGCTTCTGGACAACAGAATTTCACTAATCAGCTTCTGGATCTTCAGAGTCTTCTACATCATCAGAATATCTGAGCCTTCAGTGTTTCTTGGTTATCAGACTTTCTGGATCTTCAGAACTTCTAGTGACTGAGTCCACATTAGAGTTTGTATAACTTCAGAACTTCTGAAGCTTTTCCACTGTTCATACTGAACATGGTGAATGCGAAAGCATTGCTTGGGTCGCTCTTTATACACAGTGCTTCTGATTTGTGTGAGATTGAGTTGAGGTCAGAGCCTGCAAATAGCACACTCAGAGAAACACGTTAGAGAACCACAATTGTTCATATCAAAAAGGTTAACATGTAATCGTCAAAACATAGAGTTGTACTACTAAATCAAAACTTGATCTTACAAAAAGTCCATGCTGACAAGTTGATTGGCGCGGCGGGAAATAGGATCGGCGAGCTGGAAGACTATCTGAAGCTGATGAAGGAGGAGGCGGACGACCTTGATGCAAGCCTCCAAGCTTGTAAAAAAGAAAAAGATCAAGTAGAGAAGGACTTGGCCGCCAAAGGCGAGGCTCTGGCTGCCAAGGAGTTAGAGCTTGAAACATTGGGCGCTGAACTGGAGTTAGCAAAGAAGGCGCTGGCGGAGCAGGAGAAAAAGTCTGCTGAGTCTTTGGCCTCGGTGAAGGCAGATCTGGAGGCGGCGATGCGGGCTACTTCTAAAGAGATCAAGAAGGCGAACGAGGCTCATGGGGCAACCCTCGCCACGAAAGATGCTGAGATTACTTCCCATCTTGCGAGGATCAAAGAGCTAGAGGGCGAGCTATTGGTGGAGAAAGCCAAGGCCACTGAGGCGAGGGAACAAGCCGCCGACATTGCCTATGACAATCGCGAGCGGGGCTTCTACCTCGCCAAGGACCAGGCTCAACACTTGTTCCCGAATCTTGATTTTAGCGCCATGGGAATAATGAAGGAAATCACCGCTGAAGGACTAGTTGGTCCTGACGATCCCCCTTTGATTGATCAACACCTCTGGACCGCAACTGAAGAGGAGGAAGAAGAGACAAGAGAAGAAGAAGGGAATAATGAATAGTGTAACTTTAATTTTCACCTGGCCGTTACCGCCCTCTGTAATGCACTTTTCTATCATTTCCATGTGTAAGTAACCTTTTCGTCATTGCTTTTATATCGCTTTTAAATACTTTGTAAATTTTGTTGAATGATTGCTTTCGCCGTAAATCTTTTTGTCGCCCTTTCGCAAATCGCCGCATTCTTATTGTTAAAAAATTTAAGAATGAATTTCATAGCTAAATGTCCCGACGCACCGGAGTAATAAAATACTCGACATCCTGAGTGACCAAGCACTCTCCTTCCACCTTATTCATTCGCCGACCTTATATCCCGCGCTATTTTTCATGCACCATGTAATTGAATTACGCCTAACGATTTCGTGCATTAATTTTAACTAGGACTTATTGCTTAACATTTCTCCGTCAAGACTTTAAACATTTTCCATAAAGGGATAAATGGCCTCCATTCTTGAGGGCTTCGCCCGGGGCTTTGATCCCTTCCTCTCTTCCCCTTCAATCGAATCCCTCATGGCCCCTTCCAATTCCCCTTGAATCGCATCTATCTTCCCCTCTCGGTTCCTGTTTCGAATCTGTGTAACTGAAATGTTTATGGGTGGCATAGAATTGATGAATTCGACTTTGTGTAAATCGCAGGTGTTTCGTAGAAACCCTAAATCAGATTCAGGCAGATGCTCTACATTATATCCTCCATCAAGGTAAGAGCTTTGATGTTTATATAAAATCCTGTGTCTTTTAGTTAGTAAATTCCTCACAACCTAAGACTTTGTTTCATATCTGTTTGTTATTTCAGGGAGATTTTGTTCCTTTTTTTTTCCTTGGCTTTGCAGTATTATTTTACTCCTGACTGTATTTACTCCTGAGCCCCAACGTATTGCTTATATTTTACAACATATACAAATGATTCATACAGAAATCACTACGATCTAATTCTGAGTACCACTACTAGCAAATTATTTTAGAGCCTCCATTAGGATGTGTTTGAAACCGCAGATGATAAGTTTTATATGCTCTGTTTTGTACTTCAATTGCCAGTTCACACTACACTTTGAATTTCAATTGCTATATAGTTATGGACTAGATTCCCCTTATACTATTTCAGCCATATTTATGTTTATGATTTAACCAATCTCTCTATCTTGACATTAGACATAAGCTTGAGGATTCCCCCAAATTTTATTTTCACCATTATGCCTTAAGTGATATCAAAAATTGCAGCAAGTTGCTTTGGGGCTATTGATAAAGAATGCAGGTGAGTAACATGTTTGATAATTAGTGTTAATTAGTGGTATTCCAATTCATAATTTTTTAGTTTTGAAATGTGTGAACTGATTTTACAGGCTTTCTACCATACAAGTAGTTGACAGGATTGTGGTGATGGATAGAGGTCATGTTGTTGAGGTTGGTATATTTTTCTATTATATTTTGAATACCTCAAATATTTTAATCAGTATTCTTTCTTGAGGTTTATTATCTTTCATACATGAGCCCCACTTTTTTTTTGTTTCATTAACAATGTAAAAGTTCACACACATGTTGGGCTAATGCTTCTCTAACAATTCTCATTTCTTTCTTTTTTTCACATTTCTCTGTCCACGTTTCTTGCAAAATTTCACACACATGTTGGGCTAATACTGAAGGTTGAAAAAAAAGTTAATATAATTCAAAGTGAAATCATCTTGAGCCATAAGATATTTTCTACATTACAGTGTAGCTATTACAACCATGGCGATATGTCTAAACAGTATCAATAAATCAATTGGCAAAAATCATTCAATGTGTGAAACTTCCATATTATGATAACAATGCTTCCAAATATGCCTTTTGCAATTTCAAAAACTGATTCTATTAATCAGTGATTTGACTGTTATGTTTCTTTTATAACTTAAATGTTTTTCTGGCTCTTCACTACAGTTAGGGATGGATTGGTAAGTAAAAGTCTATGATGATCATGATTAAAGAAAATCAATGGTTATGATTTAATCAAGTACCATAAATGCTGTCTGCATAATCAGGGATTTGAATATTTGATTCTATTAATCAGTGTCTTGGCTGTTATGTTTCTTTGACTTTATTCAGAAATTAATTAAAAAAACATAATGACCCCTTATATTAAGGAGTGAAGATTGATGTCAATGTAAGACATTTGATGTACGATTTAACCACGAATTATCCTGTCCTCTGTCCTATATAACCTTCACTGATTCCTGTTTGTTCATCCAATCTGTTTATCAGCCATGCATGAGAATGAAGATTACCCATGGATGAATTTCAGGTATTGGGTTCCTATACTCAGCTACGAATGGAAGGTAAGTTTATAATGCCATTTTTTTTAATCCAATAAGTGATAATCCTAAATCCATATTTATCTAACACTGCTGTTATCTTCATGCAGCATGAAGGAGAAATTCCGAGTTGTTTTATCAGGCAGTTCAAGACAGAGCTCAGAGAACAATGGAGGTTGATCGACCCAGCGGGCAATTCTCATGTTGTTCGCTACAACATGAGCGATTCAGATCCAAAACTCACAGAGGGTTGGTATGCACTCCGTGGTTTCTACAACATCCAAAATGATTGTATTTTCTCACTTGGATATGTTGGTGAGTCTCTTTTCCATTTCAAAGTTTATGAATATGACAAGGAACAAAAAATCAAGCAGGAGGTATTGTATCCTGAGTTGCATCAGGCTGTGAACATTCCTCGGTTGAATGTTCAATATATTTGCGTTTGGACTCACAAAATTACTCTGTCTCAAGCTACTCAATATAAGCCGGTATGTTTATTGCTACATGCATATCTATTCATATGAGTTTTTTTATATATAAAATAGCTTAAACCAGTATCCGTATTATAATAACTCGATTAATGAGTCTGTTTTTTCCCTTCCATCCATGTAGCATGTTCCTAACTGGGTTGCTCAATACCTTATACAAGCATGTCTTGATAGTTGGATTTTCATCGGCCGTTCAGGAGTGGAGGTGGAGTGTCGTGTCATTATTCCTCCCAATCATAAAAAAGTTATCATAGGCAGCGGATGGAGAAATTTCTGCAAGGTTAATAATGTTGTGCCATTTGAGGAGTTTACATTCAGGTTTACAAGTTCAGATGCAAGGATTGTTCATGTCAATTAAGCGAGTTATTTAGGCTACAAATTTAGGGACAGATTCATGGATTCAAGTATAAATGTCTTCTTAGCTAAGTTGTTAAGTTTCAGTTATATTTATTTGTCGTCTGCAATTTACTCTTTGGTTTGTTATATTAGAAGTAAATTATTTGCCCGTTACAGAGAGAAATCAATTTATTTTTCAAAGTCATTATGTCAACCTCATTTGCATGTTATCTTAGAAAATTATGGTGATGTTACAATGATTAGCACTCTATATTTGATTCTTTCACCAAATTAGGATTAATTTCGTATATTTAATGCCACGTATAAACTTTAAAATGTAATTTGTTACATAATTTGCTCATAATAGAATATCTGGGATTGAATCACTAAATGTTCATGGTGTTTTAAAGGGTCAATACAACCACACATTTAAGAGAATGTTTGCAATCCTCAACAATTCCACGTTAGGGTCAATACAACCACACATTATTTGTTATATCCTCTTCCTTCTTAATAAATTTTAGTCAAAGAGAATGACAACCAACAAAAACCGCTTTCAAATAAATATATTTAATTGATTTTTAATAAATTATTTGACAATTAACAAAAAAATATTATCATCTTTTTTCTCTTTAAACAAATGATTTAAATAAATCTATTTATTGTCTGTTAAACACAATAAATACGTGTTAGGGAACAAAGTATTTATTATTATATTCATTTCATTTTGAACCAATCAATATTTTAATACACCTACTTGATGGGTAAAAAATTCATCAATTAAACAATATTTAATGTAATTAAAGCACGTAATTAATAGATTTAAAATACAATAATTTTAGTCAATGATTTCTAATACCGTATTTAATGTGTTCTTAATAAGTATTAATGTTGTAATATCATTTTCCTGAATAAAAAAAAATTGTGTTTAATAACATGACATTAATACTAATAAAGTCTTCATGCAATTATTAATTTTTTAAATTGAAATTTCAAAACAATTTGGTTATGCATGAAATTAGGAAATTATTTGAAAATTTTATGGCATAAACAAATTTAAAAGGCATAAATTGATAAAGTTCATAAATGAAAATTATTTATGAAATTAAATATGCTTATTTAATGCCGTATTAAAAGAAAATTTGAATTTAGAACGGGGAATTATCAACTCATAATAGCCATTTAGGAACTAATTAAATTCTTTAATCGCATTAAAGACTATTTTCTCATTAAATAATGCATAATATTAGGCTTGAAATTTGTGATAATTATACAATTTAATGCCGTATTAATTAACAATTTGAATTTTGAATAAAAAATCAACTCATAATAGTCATTTATGAGATGGCTATTAAATTGATAAAGTTCATAAATGATTTTATTCAAGAAATAAAATACGAATTAAAATTGATTAAGAATAAATGCACATTTATCCATAAAATTAGGAAATAATTTTGAGCAAATATGGGATAAACGAAGTTTTAGGCATAAATTGATCAAGTTCATAATTGAAAAAAATTCAATAAATTAAATACATATTCCTTGACATTTATACCTTTACGCAACCAGAGAAGATTTCGCCCAAATCATTCCAATCATTGTTCAGGCACATCCTTATATATAGTCTAACATTTCACATTTCTAATTCATTACTTACAAAGACTCATACCTGAAACTTGGTAGCAGTTCTTAAACATGTTGTCTCTCATTTCTCAGCTTAACTCGACCAAAGAAAATTGGACCCTAATCGCTCGAGTTATTAGAAGTTGGCATGGGCCAGTAGAGGGTAAGTTTGGTTTGCCCGTATCATATAACATGCTGCTAATGGACATTAAGGTTAGTGACCTAACATTGTATTTTCATTTTTTTTTTTAAAGGAATTCATATTATACTATTCACATTTGTTCTCCAAATCATGCAGGGTGACAAAATTCATGTTTTTGTCAAAAAACAACATGTGTATCGTGTGGACAAGGTAGCCATTGAAGACGGTGTCTACTCTTTTCATGATTTTGTGGTCAGCCGCAGCTCGGGTGATTATCGACCTTGCAGCAATGAGTACAAGATAACTTTGAAAATGGAAACCAAAATCATTCCAGTAAGCGCAGAAAAGGTCCCTCTAAATCTCTTCAAGTTCGCTAACTTTGAAGAGATATTAAACCCATCTTTTGACCAACAAATTTTGGTTGGTGAGTATTCTACCAAAAACTTAAAAATAAAACCAAACGTTATAAAAGAATGAATTATTCTGACAAATAAACGTTTTTTTTAGATGTCATTGGCACGCTTACAGGTAGAGGTGATCCGATTGAGTTTCAACGAAATGGAGTGCCTACAAAAAGGATTCAAATTGTTATTACATCTGGAGGGTTTGTTATTAATACTATTTTACATAATATTATATCCTAAAAATTTTCAGATCCTCAATTTTTGTGGTTTAAACTTTCAGAATTGAAACAAAATGTGTTTTGTTTGGTCAATACGTTGATCAATTGAATGCTTTCATCCAAGCTGGCAATGTTTCGAATGTTGTGGTCCTGCTCTTACTTGCAAAGCTGAGGACATTTCAAGGTCAATTTATAAACTTTAAATTCTTTAGTACATATGATATTCTTAAATCAATCAACTAATATTTGATATGCTTCAATTTGGGTTAAACATAAATTCCAGGTGAAATTCAATTGCAAAATGCCTACAATTGCAGCAAACTAATGTTCAACCCAGATCATCCCGCTGCTGTCACACTGCGAAAAAGGTATGTTTTTTTTATTAGAATGGATTACATCGTAAATGTCAATTGATAATGATTTTTTCTTTCTTCAGTTAGTAATATATTGTTAGTGTATTAGTCTATTCGAGCAGAATGAACTGTCGCCTTCTACCTTGAGAAAGATATCAGATCCGGTCCGTCCATCTGTGGATGACGAATTCTTAAAGCTGTATCCTCGAACAACTATCAGTGGTTTGCTCGCGTGTGAAACAGTCAGTCAATTCTCTTTGCACATCTTTTTGAAGTGTTATTTTGAAAATGGCTCTGTAATCTAATAATATAAAGTATATTTGTAATTTAACCCATGCATTAAAACATAGGTTGTTTGAAAATTTGTTTTATCAATTAGCTCTCTTTTTTTTTTAGAAAAATGATTAATATCTCTTTTTAAATATTAAAAAGATGTTCGAGTATAAATTTTGAATGAATAAAACAGCAATTATTATATGCCTATTATTTGAAAGTGCAATTACTATCTAACTTTAATTGTGTAAAAGTGATGATTGACTAAAACAACTCGGCTATAATTAGAATTCTTAAATTATCATTGTTGATTATTTTTTTCTAATTTCATCTTTTCATTTAATATGTCATTAAATTGTTGGTCCTTCCAAATTTCGAGCCTTATATTATGATCTATTTAAAAAATCTTAATGAATGTCATTAAAGAATTTAGTCTCGAATGAAGAAATTAATTAATGCATTTATCTTATTCCCTCACAACAAATTGGCAGCACATTAAAACCCGTTAATTTTAACCCTACATTTTTTTATGGACAATATAATTTCAAACTTGGTTTTATTATCATATTTTTAAAATTATTATTTACAAATAGATTAGTAATCTAATTATATTAATTCGTTATTTAATAAAATTCCAGCGTAAAGTATTCATTGTTCTTGGAAGTATTGATGAGATACTCAACCCGAATGATTGGAGTTACAAAGCTTGCAAGTGCAATAAGTCAGTAGAGGAAGAAAATGGAAAGCTTTGGTACTGTGAAAGTTGCAATAAGCATGTTGCAAATCCTACTTCAAGGTAAATATAATTATATTTTCTTCATTTTAATAAAAGTATAATTCATTTAATATTAGGTAAATAATGTTCACACATGTTTCCTCATTTTATACTCTCAAAGGTACAAGCTTCGTGTCAGTGTGACCGATGACACTGGATCCGCAAAATTCATCATTTTTGACCGTGATGGTTTTACCCTTATTCAAAAATCTTGCAAACATTTGGAGGACTATGTTCTAAAGGTATTCCACGATTCCAAATATGTATACGAAAAAGTGTTAAACAAATGAATCTATTTGTATTTTCCTATCTTTTAATTTCCCGTTTTGATTTTTTAAAGTTGCTATTTTATACTCCACATTGATTGATTGTAGAGCGGAGATAAATTAAGTATTCCCCAAGAGATTCGTGACATACTGAATAAGCAATACCTCTTTAAGGTTGAGGCTAAGGAGGACTATGGAGGCAGGTTTGAGACTACATTCACGGTCAAAAAAATTTGCAAGGATTCAGACATTATTATGAAGTTTATTCATGAAGTAATTAGTAAAAACATTTGACTCTAAATTCGTCTTAAAAGTTTATTAAATTTATAAATACACACAACCTGAAAGTTTAATAACAAGACTATTTTTAACACGCAGGATGCCGGTGGTTCTGATATTTCAGTTTCGAAAATGACCTCGCTTACTGAGGTATTGATTTTCACTTTGGTGATACAATTTACAATTTTATCGGTACACTACTCATTCAATCTCAATGTTCATGTTTAATTGCTACAGACCCCAGATAGTGTTACTGCTTCCAATAAGTCAAAAGCGGAGCTAATCACTCCAACCTCTCTGCCACAAATTTCTGCATTCGAGGGCATGTCAAGTGGGATCAACAATCAGGTACATTATATTGAATTGTAGGAGCAAATTAACCGCATTAAAGGCATCAGTAACTTATCATGAGCTGCATTTGGTATTTATTCAAATAATGAATTGTCGATAATCTTTTCCTTAAGGTACGTTTTGAAGGTATGAAAAACGGTAGAAAGGGGGGGGGGGTTTGAATAACGTTTTCAGTATAAAACTTCCACCTTAAAGATTTTGACAAATCTTTCGAGAACTTAAGTGCTAAAGATAAGAGATATAAAAGCACACAAGGATTTTATCCTGGTTCACTTGATAAATCACTCAAGCTACTCCAGTCCACCCGTTAAGGTGATTTCTTCCTTCTTAGAATGAAGGCAATCCACTAATCAGGTAAGAGTTACAACTGCACTTGAAACCTACAAGTGACTAACAATTACACTGACTTAGCTCACACTAAGATTCACTCTCTTAGTCTTCTCTAGGATCCGATCAACCTTGATCTCCTAAAGGAACTAAACAAACTGTTTATCAAAGAATTGTTTACAAGAGATTTGCTTCTAAAAAGCTAATAGTAAACTCAATGAATTTTGGATGAAAGAAAACTTAGAAGAATTTAAGATTGTCTTGCGCGTATGTGAATGCTTCTAGCCGTTTCTTTCAGTCTTCAACCTCTTTATATACTCCAAGGATTAGGGTTGAGCGATGCATGGGAAATGCTACCGTTGGAGGGCAGTTCTGGAAAATCCAGCTTCTGCTGTGGCTGAGAACGTTAGGTAGGTCGTCAGGAAGGTACAGTTGCTTTTGTACTTGGATAGCGACGCGACCTTTAAACCTAGGAGACTTCTGATCAGGGGAATGCTTCATATTGGAACTTGTGAAGCCGGTTGATCAGAGTCAGAGGGAAAGCACAGATCCTCTGACCATTGTATCTTCTGATTCTGAACTCAGAAGGAAGAACATGGCATTCAGAGTTTCTTGCTTCTGGACTTCAGAGTTTCCACTATTCGGCTTCTGTATCTTCAGAGTCTTCTACACCATCAGAACATCTGAGCCTTCAGTGTTTCTTGGTTATCAGACTTTCTGGATCTTCAGAGCTTCTAGTGACTGAGTCCTCATCAGAGTTTGTATAACTTCAGATCTTCTGAAGCTTTTCCACTGTTCATACTGAACATGGTGAATGCGAAAGCGTTGCTTGGGTCACTCTTTATACACAGTGCTTCTGATTTGTGTGAGATTGAGTTGAGGTCAGAGCCTGTAAATAGCACACTCAGAAAAACACGTTAGAGTACCACAATTGTTCATATCAAAAGGTTAACTTGTAATCATCAAAACATAGAGTTGTACTACTAGATCAAAACTTGATCTTACAATCTCCCCCTTTTTGATGATGACAAAACTAAGATTTTTGATGAACAATTCTTAAACATTAAACTGAATTCACTCAGAGTTTAGAGATATAGAATAAGACTTATCCTGATGTGAATAGTTTATCTTGCTCATTCTGAATTCAAGTCACTGCTTGATTCTGAGCTTAGCTCCCCCTGAATCTAATACTTGATGAAAACGTTAGTAAAGTCTAGATTCTGAGCTAAATGATATAAGAGTTCAGAGTGAAAAACTTATGACATAGATGAAAAACGAATAATCAGAGCGCATAAGTAATCAGAGTCACGGACAAGGTATCAGAGTCTTGGGTATCAGAGTCAACTTAGAATCACTTCAGAAGAAGTGAAATGTATTCCTTGTATTTGCCCAGTGACACATCTATGGTCATGAAGGTGGAACTCTTAAATTCTCCAAAAGAAAAATAAATCACACTAACACATCTTACACATCAAAAACTGGGTTTACTCCCCCTTTTTGTCATAAGCAAAAAGCTTGGGGTGTGAAAAACTTAGCTTGAAGTACAAGGTACTCCCCCTTAGAGAAGGTCTAAGTTTAAAGAAAAAGAAAACGATGCAAGAATCAGAGTTAGGCGAAATAAATAGAAGAGTGAATGCAAGAGAAGAACGTTTACCACCGGTCAAGTGAGTAAAGAGAAGGGTCAGTTACCAAGAACTTAACCTCGAGAAACTGTAGGAGCATTAACTTTCAGAGAGAAAGTGAATCCTATATAAAGCGTTGGAGAGGAAGGTAAGCTTCACACCTCGAACAATTTTCAGTAAAGAAAAAAAAATGGCATCATACATCGTAGCACTAGAAGAGCTGAGGAAGAAGGCCTTTGAAGAGGACTTGTTCCTGAACATCAGGCATCCAGAGGGTGCAACGGCCATCGCGGAGCTGACACGGACACTGCTGGAAGAGGACCTGCGTCCAGAGTTGAAGAGAGACCTGAGGGAATTTCTTGCCTTCGTGGAGGAGGTGCAAGAACTCAGCCGGCTTGAACTCAAGCTGCTGGAAGAGAAAGAAGGTTTGGAAGAGAAGTTCAATACCGCAGAAGAGAGTCTGGAGAGGGATGAGCTTAAGGACAGGCTCAACAACATCCAGCATGTACTGGAGCGTCTGGAGAAGGATAGGTCAGAGCAGCGCCAGGAGTGCAGAAGAATGAGGAGAGATCCTCCATTCTAGACTTTAGGAAAAAAAAAATGTATGATGTAAACAGAAAAATATTATGAATAAAAGGATTTTTGCAAACATATGTGACACAAATATATATATAGATATGCATAGTAATCACAAACGAACAAAGTAGAATAAGTAACTAAAAAGAAACAGAGTTTAACAAAAATAAAACAACGTTAAAGAAAAAGAAAAAAAAAACGAAGAGATCCTAAAGCTAAGGTTTATCAGTTCATCGCAGAAGTTCCATCATCATGTGCTTCATCTCAATCAGCATGGATTCATGAGTGTCAAGACGCTGTTCCATGATGTCGAGTCTGGATGAGCTTGACTGAGTAGAACTGGAAGGAACATTTTGAGCAGCTTGAGGATCTGGAATGGAAGCAGAAGCAGCAGGAGTAAACACTTCTGGTGCAAGTGCTTGGCATCTAAGAGCTTCAGCCTCAGCTTCAAGTCGCTCTGCCTCTAGTCTGGCTTGTTCAGCTTGAGCTGCCGCTAGACGTGCAGCTTCTTCTGCTTGAGCTTTCTTTCTCTTGGCTTCTTCAATAGCTTCGAGAAGCTTCTGTCTCTGTTCTTGTTCATGAAGAGCCACCCGTCGAGCAAACCTTTGCTTTGCAGCCTCAATGCTCTGACTTCCCTCTGTATGCAGGAGCTGCATCATAATTGGAACTTGAGCCACTAGCCAAGTGCCCAGATTGTTCCACTCATCAGCCACACGTTCAGCATTCTCACTGAGGTCAGTCTGACCGTGCACATTGCGTAGCATCATAGAAGCTTCATGATAGAAAGTATTGATGCACTCAGAGAGAGATGTGGGTCGGAGGTGAGTGTAGGGAATTATGGAGAGGTTGGGTTCAGGAGAGGCTGGGTGATTGCTGCTGTGGGCTTCAGAGGCACCTTGTGGAGAACCAATGTTAAATGGTTGAGCATTGGGTTCAGAGGTTCCAAGGTGAGGTTCTGAAGTTTCAACCAGAGGATGGGGTGATCTAACCGAGGATTGGTTAGACACTGATTGTTCGGGTTCAGGTTCTGGTTGAATAGGCTCTTGTTGGTCTGGGGCAGGGTGAGCTTGTTGAGCCAAAGGGTCTGCCTCTTGTAAAGGATTGGCCAAGTTAGGTTCATCTGGGTCAACTAGACGTTCAGGTCTAGGGCCAGGATATCTCCTAGGGCTTGGACAAGTGAGGTAATACTCTTCTAAGGTAGACACCTTTTCTTTTCTGACCTCCATGAACTTTCTAATGGATTCAGAGTTATTGGAGGGAGAAGAATCAGCAACATTGGTTGGAAAGGATACGGGTGTATAGGCTGTGGAAGAGTCTGTATCCGTGGTTCTGGCAGCAGGACGTGCTGATGCTCTGGGAACAGAGTGATCAGACGTTCTGGGTTGTGGTTCTGTTTGGTTGGGCTCTGGTTGTTCATGGATGATGGGTTCAGAAGATAATGGGTCGTACGGGATGGTAATGATCTTTCTTCCAAGAATGTGAGATACCACCTGAGTATCATCGCAGTCGGCGTGCTTCCAGAATTCCTTTACCAGTTTCTCATACACCGGTCCTCGAAGTCTGTTGAAGTAATTTCCCCAACCTTGAGCTTGGACTTCAGGACGAAGATCATACCCATTTGCAGCCAGGTTGTCGAGGTTGAATCTCCATTCTGCCAGGACTTGGAGTTCCTCAGGAGGATATACGCAGTGAACGGCACAGCCCCGTTCTGCAATTGGAACAATCTGCTCTTGAGCTTGACCTTGATCTTGTGTCGGATTCTCAGGGCCCCTTTGACCCGTTGCTAGACCAACTACCATGTGAGGGAACTGGGGTGCATCTGCAGTAGCTCTTCTGGTTTGTCTCACCATTTTTGAAGCGGTTGAAGGTTTGAGGTAGAAGATGAAGGTTGAAAGATGAGGAGAGATCGAGAGAGAAATCGAGAATAAGCAGTTTTGAATAGCAGAGAGAGCGAGAGTAAAAACCGGAAGTGATGGAGATCGTGTGTGTATAGTGGGTTTTGACAAATAACCGTTGTTGATTCAAAAAGCACTTTAAGATCAACGGTTGAAAATTAAAGATAGATCGTAACAGTAAAATACACAAATCACACACAGGAGAGAAGCATATCTACACGCAATCATAACAGACTGTCACACGGGCACAAGGAACTATGCATCAGAAATACTGACACACGTGTTGTTGTCTCAGCTTCAGAGTCAGTACCAGTGGGTACACACATTCTGATTGAGTTACCTTCTGGACTAGACATCTTCTGATCAAGAAGTATCATAGTCAGAGGTTCTGATCCATCTTCACTCTGGACAAAAGTCCATGTTCAGATTTTTCAGAATAAAATTAAATCTATCCTCTGCTAAGGGCTTTGTAAAGATATCTGCCCATTGATGGTCAGTATCAACAAACTTCAGAAGAAGTACGCCCTTCTGTACATAATCTCTAATAAAGTGATACTTTACCTCAATGTGCTTTGCCCTTGAATGCAAGATAGGATTCTTACTTAATGAGATTGCAGCAGTGTTATCACAATAGATTGGGATATTGCTCTCAAGGATCTGATAATCCTCCAGCTGATGTTTCATCCAGAGCATCTGAGTGCTGCATATTGCTGCTGAGATATATTTTGCCTCTGCAGTTGATAGTGCAATGGTTGATTGCCTCTTGCTTGCCCATGAGACTAGATTGCTTCCCAGAAATTGACAATTTCCAGAAGTACTTTTTCTCTCTGTTCTATCTCCAGCATAATCAGCATCACAATAACCTGAAAGCTTATACTCTGATGTTTTCTTGTACACCAAGCCAAGGTTAGTGGTGCCTTTCAGATACCTTAGGATCCTCTTAACAGCAGTTAAGTGGGTTTCCCTTGGATCTGATTGGAAGCGAGCACATAAGTGAACACTAAATAATATGTCTGGCCTAGATGCAGTTAAGTATAGAAGTGAACCTATCATGCCACGATAGAGCTTCTGACATACTTTACCACTTTTATCTTCTTTCTCCAGAATGCATGTAGGATGCATTGGAGTCTTGGCCACTGTAGATTCCAGCATATTGAACTTCTTCAGAAGTTCTTTAGTGTACTTGCTCTGATGGATATATGTTCCTTCTGGTGTTTGATCAACTTGTATTCCCAGAAAGTACTTTAATTCTCCCATCATACTCATCTCGAATTCAGCCTGCATCATCTCAGAAAATTCTTTGCATAGAGATTGATTAGCAGAACCAAATATAATATCATCAACATAAATTTGCACAATTAAGATATCATCTTTATAAGTCTTGCAAAAAAGAGTTATATCTACTTTACCCCTTACAAACTCATTCTCCAGAAGGAATGAGCTGAGTCTCTCATACCATGCTCTGGGAGCTTGCTTCAGACCGTAGAGTGATTTCTTCAATTTGAACACATGGTCTGGTTTCTTCTCATCTTCAAAACCTGGGGGTTGATGAACATAGACTTCCTCTGAGATATAGCCATTTAGGAAGGCACTCTTTACGTCCATCTGATGTAAAACTATGTTGTGATTTACTGAGAAAGAGATCAACAGTCTGATTGCCTCCAGTCTTGCTACTGGAGCAAATGTTTCAGTGTAGTCTATTCCTTCCTGCTGGCTGTAGCCTTGAGCAACTAGCCTTGCCTTGTTTCTGACTACATCTCCTTTCTCATTCAGCTTGTTTCTGAATACCCATTTCGTTCCAATAACATGGACATTCTCAGGTTTCTTCACTAAGCTCCAAACATCATTCTTGGAGAATTGATTCAATTCTTCTTCCATGGCCAGAATCCAATCCTTGTCCTGAAGAGCTTCATCTATGGACTTGGGTTCAATTAAGGACACCAATCCTTTCAGACTGAGCAAGGTCTCTTCAGAGGGTCTGAAGGCAGATCTGGTTCTGACTGGTTCGTCTTTGTTGCCCAGAATCAATTCCTTAGGGTGAGCTGCAGTGATTCTGCTCTTCTTCAGAGTTTGTGAGTTAGAGGGACCAGCTTCTTCCTCTGGTTCATCTTCCTCTGGCTCAACTTCCTCTGGAGCTTTGCCTTTGTCAGAAACATTAATGCTTAAATCTGTAAACTTTTCAACTAGCTTTGACTGGTCAGAGTCAAGCTTATCATCAAATCTAACATGAATAGATTCTTCAATAGTCTTAGCATCAGTATTATAAAATCTAAAACCTTTAGATCTCTCAGAGTAACCGAGTAATAGACACTTAGAAGACTTAGCATCAAATTTATGCAATCTATCCTTAGTATTGAGAACATAACAAACACAGCCAAAAGGATGAAAATAAGAAATGTTGGGTTTTATGTTCTTCCACAATTCATAAGGAGTCTTATTCAGAATTGGTCTCACAGAGATTCTGTTCTGAATGTAACATGCTGTATTTACTGCCTCTGCCCAAAAGTGCTTAGCCATGCCAGTTTCTTGGAGCATGGTTCTAGCCATCTCCTGAAGAGTTCTGTTCTTTCTCTCAACAACACCGTTTTGTTGAGGAGTTCTGGGACAAGAGAAATCATGTGCAATTCCATAGGAATCAAACAGACTCTCAAACTTGTCATTCTCAAACAATCCACCATGGTCACTTCTGACACACACAATCCTACAAGCCTTCTCGTTTTGCACTTGAGCAATGAAGGTAGAGAACACAGCATGAGACTCATCCTTGCGGGTTAGAAACTTTACCCATGTCCAACGGCTATAGTCATCAACGATAACCATCCCATATCTCTTGCCACCTATAGACTCAGTTTTCACTGGTCCAAATAGGTCGATATGCAGAAGTTCTAACGGCCTTGAGGTTGAGACAACATTCTTTGCCTTGAAAGGGACTTTTGTGAATTTGCCTTTCTGACATGCTTCACAAAGAGCGTCTGAAGCGAACTTCAGATTGGGTAAGCCCCTGACAAGGTTTAGCTTGCTCAGCTGAGAAATCTTTCTCATACTGGCATGCCCTAACCGTCTATGCCATACCCACTGCTCTTCATTAACAGACAGAAGGCACTTCACATTCTGAGCCTCCAACTCAGATAATCTGATCTTATAAATGTTGTTCTTCCTCTTGCTGTTAAACAGAACAGAGCCATCGATCTGACTTACAGCCCGGCAGGACTTTTGATTGAATATAACATCATAACCCTTGTCAGCTAATTGACTTATAGACAATAAGTTATGTGTTAAGCCGTCTACCAATAACACATTATCAATGCATGGACTACTATCTACACAAATAGTACCAGTACCAACAATTTTACCCTTTTCATTTCCTCCAAAGCCAACTTCGCCTCCAGGCTTAAGTTTCAGCACTCGGAACATACGCTTTTCTCCCGTCATGTGACGCGAGCATCCACTGTCCAGATACCATGATTGGTGTTTCAGTGGAGCTATCAAGGATATCTGCAACATAGATAATCTTGTCCTTAGGTACCCACTTTCTGGGTCCTCTTTTGTTAGTTACCCCAGAGGTTCTGATCACCTTGGGTGTCTCAACATGATATTTTAAAGGAATATTTGCATGATATTTAGTCATAGAGAAAGATCCCTTTTTAAGAGGGTTTTTAGCAACTTTAGCAGGTACAGGATCAGGCAATATGGTACCAGAGGGAACAAAGCATTCATATAAAGATTTAGCTTTAGACACAGAGGGCTCATTTCTAATTGGTTTAGAATAGCCAATGCCATGCATTCCATTTCTGCTTACGCCATAGATCATTGAAGCCATTAAGCTTCTATCCACGCTTTTAGCTAGGAATCTTTGAAAAGACTTTTCATACTTAGATTCATTCCTACAATCAGAGGCATCACAGGCAACAATTTCTTCTAACTTAGCAATCTGGTTCTTAAGCACAGAGTTAGAATTGATCAAGGCATGATTATCATTTTTCAAATCAGAAATAATTTTCTCATGTTCAGAAGGAGTCTTGGAAACAGCAGATAAGTTCTTTTTCAGCTTCTTATGCTTAGACAATAAGGAGTTATACTTATCCATAATATCAGACAATGCATGTTTCAGTTCAGAGGTAGAGAAAGAAGCGAATACCTCATTCTCATCGTCTGAGTCGGGATTTCCTTCTGATTCTGAGTCAGAGTCAACAACTCTCTTTGACTCTGCTTCCTTGTCTTTGACAATAGCCATGAGTCCTTGGACTTCACCATCAGAGTCAACATCCTCTGACTCTGATTCATCAAAGGTTACCATCAGACTCTTCTTTGTCTTGAAGTGCTTCTTTGGCTTCTTGTCCTTCTTCAACTTTGGACAATCACTTTTGTAGTGCCCTGATTCTTTGCACTCAAAGCATGTGACTTCCTTGATTGAAGACTTCTTCTGGCCTGAGGACTCATACTTTCCTTTTGCCTTTCCAGAGCCTTTGTACTTGCTCTGCCTGTGCTTCCAGATGCGGTTGAGTCTCTTGGAGATCAGAGTCAGCTCATCTTCATCAGAATCTTCTGATGATTCTTCAGATTCCTCTTCTTCAGCTTGAAGAGCTTTTGACTTCTCAACCTTAGCCTTTTCAGATTTGGATTTCAAGGCTATGGACTTTTTCCTCAGATCTTGCATCTCTGAGCGCTTCAGCTCATGGCATTTCAAAATGCTGATGAGTTCTTCTAAACTCATATTCTCAACGTCTCTCGTGAGCTCTATTGAAGTCACCAAAGGCATCCAACTTTCAGGAAGACACCTGATGACCCTTATGACATGATCTTTTGTTGTGTAGCTCTTGTTGAGAGGTCGTATGCCAGCTACAAGCAACTGAAATCTGGAGAACATTTCTTCAATGGACTCATTTGGCTCCATGATGAAGGATTCATACTTTTGGATCAAAGACAATGCCTTTGATTCTTTGACTTTCTTGTTTCCTTCATGAGACATCTTCAGAGATTCGAAAATGCCTTTTGCAAACTCACGATCTGTAATCTTCTGGTACTCTTCATAGGAAATAGCACTTAGAAGAATTGCTCTTGCTTTGTGATGTTGTGAGTACAGCTTCTTTTGATCTGCAGTCATCTCTGACCTTGGGATCTTCTTGCCATCTGCATCAACTGGACGCTCGTAGCCATCCACAATAATATCCCAGAGATCTGCATCGAAACCCAGAAAGAAACTTTCCAGTCTATCTTTCCAATATTCGAACCTTTGACCGTCGAACATAGGAGGCTTTGCATTGTAACCATCTCTTTGAGTTTCACTGGTGGTGGCAGCCATTGTTTTTCACACCGGCCCGGATCACTGAACACTGTTAGGTGTGGTAATCAGAACTTGCGCTCTGATACCAATTGAAGGTATGAAAAACGGTAGAAAGGGGGGGTTTGAATAACGTTTTCAGTATAAAACTTCCACCTTAAAGATTTTGACAAATCTTTCGAGAACTTAAGTGCTAAAGATAAGAGATATAAAAGCACACAAGGATTTTATCCTGGTTCACTTGATAAATCACTCAAGCTACTCCAGTCCACCCGTTAAGGTGATTTCTTCCTTCTTAGAATGAAGGCAATCCACTAATCAGGTAAGAGTTACAACTGCACTTGAAACCTACAAGTGACTAACAATTACACTGACTTAGCTCACACTAAGATTCACTCTCTTAGTCTTCTCTAGGATCCGATCAACCTTGATCTCCTAAAGGAACTAAACAAACTGTTTATCAAAGAATTGTTTACAAGAGATTTGCTTCTAAAAAGCTAATAGTAAACTCAATGAATTTTGGATGAAAGAAAACTTAGAAGAATTTAAGATTGTCTTGCGCGTATGTGAATGCTTCTAGCCGTTTCTTTCAGTCTTCAGCCTCTTTATATACTCCAAGGATTAGGGTTGAGCGATGCATGGGAAATGCTACCGTTGGAGGGCAGTTCTGGAAAATCCAGCTTCTGCTGTGGCTGAGAACGTTAGGTAGGTCGTCAGGAAGGTACAGTTGCTTTTGTACTTGGATAGCGACGCGACCTTTAAACCTAGGAGACTTCTGATCAGGGGAATGCTTCATATTGGAACTTGTGAAGCCGGTTGATCAGAGTCAGAGGGAAAGCACAGATCCTCTGACCATTGTATCTTCTGATTCTGAACTCAGAAGGAAGAACATGGCATTCAGAGTTTCTTGCTTCTGGACTTCAGAGTTTCCACTATTCAGCTTCTGTATCTTCAGAGTCTTCTACACCATCAGAACATCTGAGCCTTCAGTGTTTCTTGGTAATCAGACTTTCTGGATCTTCAGAGCTTCTAGTGACTGAGTCCTCATCAGAGTTTGTATAACTTCAGAACTTCTGAAGCTTTTCCACTGTTCATACTGAACATGGTGAATGCGAAAGCGTTGCTTGGGTCACTCTTTATACACAGTGCTTCTGATTTGTGTGAGATTGAGTTGAGGTCAGAGCCTGTAAATAGCACACTCAGAAAAACACGTTAGAGTACCACAATTGTTCATATCAAAAGGTTAACTTGTAATCATCAAAACATAGAGTTGTACTACTAGATCAAAACTTGATCTTACACGTTTATCTTTTTTATTTTATTTTTTATTTTCCCTTCATTCATTTCTTTGTTTCTCACTCTCTCATTACCGGATTGAGGTTTCCTCTCATTGATCATAGGTTTCTACTCTGATTTCCTTTAAACCTTCGAGGTTTTTATTGCAATGCATCTTCTCACTACAATATTTGTTTTTAGTGTTGTATTGGCTCGCATCTCACAATTTCTTCTTTTCTCTTGATGTATATTGTGTTCACGAAGGTGGCTCTTTAATTAAAAACAAATTGGTGGTGTAATGTAGTCCCTAATGTATTTTTGCTTCCTTTGTCTATATATATATTACATGATATCCGAAATTAATTTTTTTTATTTATTGAAAAAAATATACTACTTTTGTGATTAAATTTGATGGTTTTATATTGGTTCATCCTATTGATCATAGATTAAGATGAGATATTGTATTTGAGAATGCAAATTCAGGAGTTCCTAACTGAGTTGATGTAGGTGTTGCGTATAGTTCCGTGGAACATTGAAATGCAAGCAATGAGATTATCAAAAGCTTCCGTTCCAGATGAAGTTTGTGGATGGGATAATCCAGTATACCAAAGAGTCAAAAGCCTAAAACGTGGAAAATCAGTGAAAAGGTTTATCATTTTTTTTCCTCTCAACTGGAAAAGTTCTCTCTCTTTATCCGTAGTCGTTAGTCATTTTATTTTTATTAAGTGACTAAGCTACCTACAACAAGGTTTAGAAATGTAGACTATACCTTCATGTAAAAAGAAAGGTTTCACTAATTTATTAGCTTCATTGAATTTTTATATTAATTTAAAAAATTAATATAAAACACAATTACAATTGAATTTATTTATTTAAACTAAAATTTTCAATTACATAGATTTAAAACAATTAAGATAAATTACCGCATTACCTAGTTTTTGCAATTCCAATACCATGATTGATTTCATATAATTAATTAAGAAAAATTAAATATTATGAAAAATAAATCTAAATCGATTTAATTTTTTTTATAGAAATTAATATAATTTTTAAATTATTTTTATTAATTTGTATTTCATATTTATTTAGGATAAAATAAATGAAAATATATGGCAAATCACTTTCACTCGAATTTTAAAAAACATATTTTAAAAATTATAAATATATTTTTAAATAAAAACATACCACTACATATTAATGAAAGTATACTAATGCATAATATTTTTATAGAAATTTCAGTAATATAATTAATTTTGTATATTAATTTAAACAAGAACTTATATACTAAAAAAAATCTACCTTACTAAAATTTCTACTTATGGAACTATAGAAAACTGCTTTTCAAAAAAAAAACAAAATACTATAGAAAATTAAATCAATTATACTATTATTTTTTGAAATTAAATCAATTATACCCATTTATTCAAATCAGTATTATCCAAGAATTTATTGTGAATACGTATCAGGGAATATATTGTTTTCCTAATTCAAATTATTAATCATTAAATACTAATCATCAATCATTAATCATTAATCATTAATATATTAATCACTACTTTAAATCTTCTTATCTAATATAGCTCTTAAAAAGGTAGACACTCCATACACACAAACATCAATAATGTTTGGTGGTATCTACTCCTTAATTTGGAGGAGGGGAAAGAAATAGTCTAAAGAGTATTAATATATGTGATATATAATATAATTTTATAGAAAGAGATGAAAAAAGAAAAAATGACATCACTATTGGGTATTTTGACTTATATTTTCTTCTGTAATTCATCAGGATGAAAATAAAGAATTATAAAGAAGAAGTATTACAACTACAACCAGACTGGTCGACGATGCCCATAGAGATGTTGGAGCAGATTTGCAAGCTTCTAACTATTCCAAATCAGGCTCGATTCATTACCGTGTGCAAGAGTTGGCTTTCTGCTAACACCTCCAAGAAAGCCAACCATTGGATCCCTGACGCACCATGGCTTGTTAGTAACGATTACACCAACACTCAGTTTCAGGTAATGAGTCTTGATTTATAAACATCGAAGTTGTACATACACACCATATACATCACATTTTTCTCTCTATACCTCTTTCCATCATATCATATCATACGTCACAAATCAAAATATTATATTCCTTACATGTATCTCATTTCTTTGTCTCCCCAATGAAATGAAGCCATATCAATTTAGTACCTACTACCTATGTCAGTTTATAATTGTCTAATCCATGCACATCAATTATATTATATATATGAATTGACATGCAATATTTAATTGGTGTGACGAGTGACACAGACGTATTATTTATATTCATCAATTCCTCTCTTCTCTTGTTTTTTATATCATTTAATTTTGGTGAAGTTGGGTGTCTACTAAATATTTTTCATTTAGGTAATAAGCACCACAGACAAGCAAGCCTACAATATTTACAAACCCTTCAGCCATTTGCAAAACACCTCAATTGTAGGGTCCTCAAAAGGGTGGTTAATCCTCAGATCCGATCAAGATCTCTTCATCCTCAACCTTTTTTCGAAGCTTCGCCTTAACCTCCCTCCAATTAGAACGATGCCGTGTTTTCTCTGTTCAAAGGGTGATGAGTGCTTTGGCATGCACACACCCTTAGCTTTCACAATTTCCATGTGTCCCAATATGAACCCCACCTTGGTCGCAGTGGTCACTTACAAGGGAGACCTTGGGTGCTGCAAGGTGGGAGACACTACATGGAAAGGTTATCACACAAGTGACAAGTTCTACTCCAACGTGGCTTTTCATGATAACAAACTTTATGCTATGGAGCGAGGTGGTTTGAAGGTGAACATGTTCAAGTATGATGCGGGAGTGCTTGTTCAGGTTAGTTGAGAATTTTTCATATTTCATTTAAATATAGTATTAAGTAATAATATATGTGTGTTAAAAAGAAGTATCAGATTGAAATTATTGTATTTAAGAATAGTATCTTTAGCAATACCTTTCAATTAGGTATTAGTAATAAATTTATTTGATTAGAATTAAAATGTTTGATAAACAAGTTTATAGTTGGTAGCTTATAACTTATCATATTTTATAATACTTTTAACGTTAAATAACTTAATACATCTTCTTCTACCCATTTTTTCTGAACAACATATATTATATTTTACTATTGTATAATTTATGTTAACTATTACACTATTTATAATGATTTATTTTAAATTTAAAGAATTAACTCAAATAAGAAATTAGTAATCATTTAAAAACAAATGTCATTTTATTTACAGTTATATCAAAGGTATATGTAAATATTGTATTCACCCTTTTTTTAATACATCTCCAATGACCTTTCTAGACTTCTTTAACGTATGATAATTGTTCACTCCCCTTACTAGTTTTGTTGGTTCCTTCTTTACAGGTTGGTAGTGTGGAATCCACTAACCCAATTGAACATATTCCTAATATGTCAAGACCCATTAGGTCCTATTGCATGACCATTTACTTGGTGGAGTGCGAAGGGAAGATTTTTGTTGTGAAGAGATTCTCCGATGACACCAAATTTCATACACCAACTATAAACTTTCTTATTTTTGCGGTGGAAGAAAACTGCACCATCCCTCAGTTGGTGAAGGTGGATAATTTGAATGATCATGTTTTGTTTGTGGCTAACCTCAACATAGAATGTCTTCATGCGAAGTATTGTCCAAAGTTCTAGCGTGGCAGCGTGTACTTCACTTGCAACTCTGAAAATTCCTTCACTACTGAAGTAGGAGTGTTTTCAATTTCAGATAGAACTATAGATAAGATTCCTCTCACTAATCCTCCGATGCAATCTCCAACTTCAATTTGGATGATGCCCAGGTTTTCATTTGAATGTGATTGTGAAGTGTGCATCTCTGCACCCTGGTTTAGGCCTAGGGTGTTGAGGAAAAAACATATAAGTAAAACTAGTTTTGCATGAGTAGTGTTTGGATCTTCTGGTAGAGTGATCTTCACAAAGTTATAATACATTTTTACTTGCATGTTCTATTTTACTAGCAAATAATCTTACAATATTTTGTTCACTTATAAATTAGTTGAGTTCATTACATGGTTAAAAATACGAACGTGAATTCGTGATGGGAGCGAACAATTAGTAGTTCAAGATGCGAATAAAAGGTATAAAACTAGTCTTAGATACATTATAAGTAAGGATGTCAAATGGATCAATTAACTCAATATCCATCCAATCTATCCACAATGAATTACATCCAACTATAAAATGAAAATTAAATGGATAGATAATAATGACCCATCCACTTAGGTTATTGGATAGATAATGACTCGTCCATAATTTTTTGAAATTTATTTGACTCGTTAACATAAACAAATGGATTGTTGATCATAAATTATGGGTTAAACAAATTAAATAGGTAATAAAATTTTAAAATAATTCCTCGTGAGTTTGTGCAATTTTTTTTAAAGTGTCTCTCTCTCTATTTCTCCTCTATCCTACAGTTGCATCTAGCACAGTGATTGCACGGAATATTTTGTTAGTCCGTAGAAGGAAAAATATCATGATCATTGGTTGGAAAAAAATTATAAAACATATTCAATCATTAATGAAATTGGAGTGTATTTTATATTTGTTATTATACGCAATGAAAAAAATTATTCTTATATCCTAAAAATAATATTTTTATTCTTATTATTAATCTCCTTTCAAATGTAATGGAATTGAAAAATTTGCACATTCCTTTCATTACTAAAATTTATACTATTTTTCAAGCACATACATATTCTTACTAAAGTCTACCAGAAAGCCATTTTCTTTAAAAAAATTCTACGTCGATTGAATGTACTTCCGTGAGTAAATTATTGTACATATATATATATTCAATGGTATATTTTCCTGTGGATTTTGCGTTAACTTTTTACGTACCTAATTTTTGTAAATTTTCTTACAGGAAAATTTATAAGAAATTTTTGCACAAAAAACTCGTAGGAAAATCCGTAGGAAATAAGTATATACTTAGTAGTGTTTGTCTTGTCCAGCTCTTAACCGCACTTTCCTTTTTGGAGAACTTAGTTCTAGTTTTGATCTTTGAGTATAGAATTTTTTTAATACCTTATGCTACCTAGTTTTTTTAAAGCAATTTAATTTTACGCCTCAAATTTAAAATGTTAAGTAATTAATCTTTTTTTTTTGAATAAGAAAAAAAACTAACAAATAGAGAATACACGCCTAACACATCGCTATAAAGTAAATACCCAACCCTATCAAAAGGGTTATCAAGGATGGTAAGTGGGATTGAAGACTAGTTCTCATTCCAGCAAGACAATTCACATGCTCATTAGCATATCTCGGGATATAATGAAGACGAACATCCTATCATGTGACATAAGAGAAAGAATATCCATAGCTTACTCAAATACACATGGTGTCTAAACCTGCCATCCTGGAGGGACTCAAAATTTTCCAAACAGCTTGTTTCACATAAAGCCTTATTAATGATCATGGTCTACAGAAATTGGAGACCATGATGGAGAGCTTGAAATACCGCACTGAGAGAATCCTCCAAATGAGTCCTTACATCGAATCCACAATGCCAATTACTAGCGGAGTTCCGTATTAGTCCACTTATCCCCACAAGGTGAAGAGTGTTTATGAAAGAACCATCAACATTGAGGGAGAAGAAGCCAAGGGAGGAGGTGGCCATCAAACATTTTGAAGAAATCCAAACATATGTGCAGTTTTCTTGGACAGCCACTAAACATGTTCTATATGCTCTTGTTTGGTCTAGATGCAGACATAATCAACAGTCCAATTCTTATTCCCCAATACCATCTCATTCGTCCATCTCCATGAACCCCATAACGCAGCTACATAGAGGGAGGAATGAGTGCCCATGACTTGAGAACCAATCCAAGTATGCATATCATCAACTATAAACTGAGGCCAGTCAGCACATTAAGCCTTTGCCAAACCTCATAAGAATGAGGTCAATCTTAGAGACAGAAGAGACTATATTCCAAAGGATGCAAGCACCATGGACACCGTGACGAAATTGCAAGATGGCAACAGTAGGGGTGACTATTCACCTAAATTGTATCATGCATTAACAACCAAATAAAAACTCGAATCTTCTTCGGTGCTCAAATTTTTCAGACCCACTTCCACTCATATGAGGTCACCGTAGGGTACCAAGCATTAATTAACCATTCATACGCCGACGATGCTAAATAAATTACCAAGCTGCATGGTTTCCAAACACACAAATTCAGAAATGTTTCCTATATATAATAGGGGATATATTAAGCAAAACGTTCATTACTTGGTAGAGTATTAGAATATAAAGAGAATAAATCCCAACACACACAAATCCAAAAATTTCCCATCTATAGCAGGGGATATTTTGAGTAAAACTTCTTTATTACTTGGTAGAATATTAGAATATAAAGACGATAAATCTCAGGTACCTGCAATCGCAATATCATTTAATTGAACGTCAGAATCCGAGCTATGAACATACATAATAATTGGTAGCTAAGAATCCGTTCCAACTCCAATCAACAAACCAAAGAGAAGTACGCGCGCCTATTTCCTAACCTGAGCCAAGACATTAACCCACATCTTCTACGAGTTTTGAAGAATTTGTCACACTAGTTTACCCAAAAGAGGAGAACTTCATCTGCGAAAAGAATATGGGATAAAGGAACTGGATGGCAAGAATTTCATTCACCACTCTCTGAATTTAGATCGACAATCTCTCATTGCTTAAAATAAACAAATATGGAGCCATGAGATCTCCTTGCTAGAGGCCCATACCCGGTTGGAACCAAGGAAGATGAGACTCATTCCATAGAAGAACAAATTTAGAGGATGTAACATGTGGCATCCACCATGATGACACTAAAATTCACTACTTTTTTGAACAAGTTAAAATCTTTTCTTGCAGGAACTCACTTCTCCACTCAAGATCTTTACAACTTATCCTCACCTTAACTCAATTATAAATCTTGGAGGGAATATCCCCCATTTCATATTACACTCCCAATCAAAACCTATTGCTAACTACATGACATTGCATGAACGTGAATCGTCTCTCCTAACCCATCGAAGGTTACCATGGCACTAGCTTGGGTGCATAACACGTTTAACCTGAGCCATGTGGTCATCTCAATACATGTACCTGAAAATATTAACCATGGGAAGGGAGTGATCCCTCAACAAAGCCAATAACAAGAATAGAGGCATAAGTCCCAACTAGGGCTACATGCAAACCAATCAGACATGTGATACCAACTAATCAGTCAATTATATAACTCACTAAACATAGGCAATCATTATATCAACATATCACAAGATTATCAATTAAAAACCACAACACCAATGTCCATATATGAAATGAACATGCATGGAACCTCATGACCAATATCACAATCTACGAATGTAGGGTCCTCTCTAGGCAAAACATGTCTTTCACACTTCGGATCACTGCTCGAGAACATAGGCGCCAACTCCAGTCCACTTCCTTTATCGAGGATTTGAATACCATATTAATTTTCAGTAGGGATGACACAACCTCTCATGTCCATCACACTCGACTAGCTTGAACAAGGGGATCTTCAAACGCACAATACATCGGCCTAGTGTTGAGTCGCACCATTGGTTTGTCCCCTGGAATTTTCACCTCTGGAAAGGCCACCTTAGGTATCTCGGGAATCCACATTGAGTGCACATTAGTTTTCCCGTGCAAGTTATCGTGCAATCCTACTCCTTATTCCTCCACCATCTCAATACAATGATGCATGATCATAGATACACACAAGTACCAATCATCTTTCACTTATACCCGCATTCTCTGCTTAAACACACTAAGTTAGCACACCTAATCATTTTCCCTAGGCTTGTCCCTTATCGGTCAACCTTATATGGGAAGGGCATCTTTCACTATGAGCATAACCTCCATCTCATTACATGGGCATTATCTTTGTTTTATTAGATGGGCATATCTCATATCTCCGCCTTGCTAGACGAGCATACCACATATGTCAAAGGTTATCACCAACACACCTCAGACTTTCAAAAATCAATTCTCTCATGCTACGTGATATGTCTCATACTATAACATGTATCACTCATGTTGACTGTTAGTCCAAGGTACGTGGTAACTCTGAGCTATATCCTTGGGACCTGCCTATGCAGTTAACCTCTTCCTTTATCATAACTTGCATAAAACAATGGAAGACCCCAAAATATTCATAACTTCTTCTTCACGAGTTTTGCAACCTACTGTATGGGGTATTCCTAAAGAATTTAATCATTTCTTGAAAAATATATTTAATTGTATAGACTTCTATCTTCGTGTGCACATTACATATTCTCTCGGCTCAAGTTATCCATTATGTTATACATCTTAATAACTCATGCCTCCTCGACAATATGTCCGCTTCTCTATGATACCATATCCTTAGGTGGGAGAATCTTCATCACATCCATCAATGCAACATCCAACATGTCACAAATACTTCCCATGTCACATATTTATCTCAAGATATTCATGGAATATCATCACATCATTCATCTTATATGAATCACAGTACATAACATACCATAGTATTATCCTATTGTGAATCCTCATATCATCATGACATTCATTGTATCATTCAATTATCCATCTCAACATATATCATACTATCAATATAGCATGTTATTAATCATATAGCCATAACACACATAAATAATCATAATTTCATTCACATATCATGTCATTCAATTGACCATCTTAAGATATCACACATCATCAATATATCATGTTATCACACAGCCGACCAAAACACACATAATCATATGATCGGCTAACAATAGCAAACAATCATTGACAAACCAATCGAAAGCAACTCGGGGTAAGCATTATGACAAGACTCTCAATATTGGCCAAGAGGTAATTCATCATCTCTAATCTTGTCATCCAGTGCACATCACCGGGGATCGCTTGTAATCCTCATACAAAGTCTTGTGTCAATTCCTAGAGTGACATTGACTCCAATAGTTCAATATTATAGAGAATATATCATAATACACTTTATACTAAAACCGCAGAGGAAATTTTAAGCTGAGCAAGTCTAACTCGACTACTCTAGATAGACTTGAGGGTGGTAATAAAATATATATCAAGTCCCATGTAGGTGTTTCAAGTCTGAGTAACTTAAGGTTTTTGGACTATTTCACACATCCACTCACACTACTCCAACTCACTCCATTACCTTATGAAACATTATGGGCCTTGTGTGCTACTAAAAACCTAACAGTGGTATAAGAGCTCACTTGCCTAATGATCCAGATTCAGGAAAAAAAAAGGACTCATAAGAAAAAAAAACTATCAGCTAAAAATAAATAGTCACTGGTTTCTTAGACTGAAGTTCACACATAATGAGCACAAATCCAGAATAACGGTCTTTGAGATTCCGCAAGTCCAGACTAAGTAAGTCTAATTCGACTACTCCGCAAGTCCATACTGAGTAAGTCTAATTCGAATACTCGTGGAACAGGTTTTACATGTGCAGGTCGATATAATGGACATGGTGGTAAGTAAAACACTGGTTTTCCTACAAAGCAACAACACCCCTCAGAATGATAGAAACAACGTTAAAACACTCAGACCAATGAGAATAAAATTACTTGCTAGATTTGTAATAGACAAAACCACAATGCCATTGATTGCTGGTACATATATGACTATTCTTATCAGTCAGAAGATTTTCCACAAGCCCTTGCTGCCTTTGCTCTTAATGACACAAATGACCAGTCTTTCATTGTAGACTCTGGAGCCATATCCCACATGATTCATGATGCAGTTAACTTATCTTATATTAGGCCCTATTATGGAAATGATGTGATTTATGTGGGTGATGGAAATACCTTACCCATTACACCAACTAGAGATGTGAATATTGTCACAAGGAATCACCTTACCCAGTACAAGGAATTTAAATTTCAAAGATGTTCATGTGGTTCCTGACTTGAAAAAGAATTTACTATCTGTTGGAAAATTTGCCTCTGATAACTATTGTTGTTTTGAATTTACTTCGTGCGGTTTCATTATTAAGGACCATAATCAAACGATAATCGCGAGGGGACATAAGGAAAGACAATTGTACACACTCAAAGAAGGCCACCAGAAGGCTCTAAGTGCAATAAGAGGAGGAGGTTCCACTTATATTGTTTGGCATCAACGACTTGGACACCAAAACTCGAAATTCTTATCTTTGTTAAGGAACAAGATCAATATCACACATTGGGTATCAAAACCCACTGTATGTGCTAGTTGTCAAATGGAAAAAAGCTGTAATTTACTTTTCAAACTTCTAATAAAATTTCATAATATCCTCTTGAAAAAATTCATTGCGATCTTTGGGGCCCTGCACCTTTGGCTTCTAATCATAATTTTCGATATTATGCATTCTTTATAAATGATCATTCTCGCTTTACATGGATATATCCTTTACGAAGGAAGTCAGAATTTCTAGATTGTTCCCTAAAATTTCAGAGGCTTATGGAAAATCAACTTGGTAGGAAAATTAAGTGCTTCAATGTGATGGGGGAGGAGAATTCATTTCTAATAATTTTTTGAATCATCTTTCTTTTTGTGGAATTGAACTTCATGTTTCATGTCCAGGGACACCCGAACAAAATGGCAATGCAAAGAGAAAACATCGTCTTATTGTTGAGACAGCATTAACAATGATGTTTCATGCTAACATCCCATTATTTTTATAGACTGGAGTTTTTCTCACTGTTGTCTATCTGATAAACAAGATGTCATTATCTACACTAAATTATGAGAGTCCATACTTTAAGCTCTTTAAAAGACATCCTAAATATAGTGGCTTGCGGGTGATTGGATGCCAATGCTTTCCTTCACTATGACATAGATGAGACAACAAGTTTTCTACAAAGACATATCCTTGTGTGTTTATAGAATATAGCCCAATTCACAAAGGGTACATGTGCTTAGATCCAACGACAAAACGAGTGTATATCTCTCGTCATGTGGTTTTTGATGAAACGACCTTCCCTTTCAAAACATCATGTGAAGATCAACCAAATGACCAAACAACCGAAAATAATGCTAACCAATTCTTATTTTGTGATCAGAACTGTTTTGCAGGACCTTGTGCACATCCCATTCAAGATCACGCATAAAGTTCTAGTTCTTGCCAACAAAGTGAAGAGCAAGTTGGAAAGGTATTGCATGAGCACCAATATTCAGTACTAGAAGAAGAGTTGAACCAACATGAGGACGATTCTACAGTACCCATCTTACGACGAACCAGATTGTGCAGGCCTCCATCCTATTTTTGTGATTATGTTGCACTCGCAACAACATCACCACAACAATATTCTAAACCAAAAACATTACATAGTGCTTTCAAAGAACCTCATTGGGTCTGTTCTGGGAATGAACATTGAGGAAAGGTATAGTACCTAAGGGTAGAGAGATTGCGCTAGAGAGAGAGAGTAAGAGAGAGAATGCTGAATTTCATGTGTTATTTCATCAAATGAGCCAAAAGTCCCTTACACTTGATAACTACCTCCTATTTATAGAGCTTGGGTACTACCTATTGGGCCAATTGGGCCTCCGAGGTCAAGGCCCATCTGAAGAACAGGGCCCCGCCTCAGGGCGGGATACATGCTGGGCGTTGCCCCTCTAGGGGCTCGCCCAGTCCACTAGTCCACAAGACACCGAGCTCGAGGTATGAGAGCTAAGTGTGTCTTTTAAATGCTTTTACATATGTCTTACAGTACACCGGAATCTGCACTGCCAACATGGCTTGAGAAAAGAGAGGTAAACTATATCGCCAACATGGCATGAGCAAAAGGAAACTAGCATTTTCAATTACCCAGTCCACTGTCTTGACGAGCAACCCGAGCTGGCAAGTCCACAAGTCCACAAGCGGCGAGAACGATTACTTCGTATTGGCAATAAGTTGGAGCAAGTGTATGATCGTTCGCCGGCGGGAAAGGTGGCAGGCATGGGTCATGTGCTGATCATTCAATCATTGACTGGCGGTAACCCCGGCGAGCGACTGAACTTTGTTGTTGGCGTCCCATGTCAGGCGATGGTGTTTGATCTTTAAAGTGGCGAGGCTTTTCGCGCTTTCCCTTATTTCAAAACCCTTTCAAATCCCTATCTGCCTCACGTGACTGCCCCACGTGACGCGTTGGTTACATCAATTTCCCTCTTTCTCCGGAACCGTCACCTCACCTTTCATAACCGTCCCATCGTGCGCAGTAACTCCCCATTACACGCGACCCACCTTCCCAAAACCATCATGACTTCCAACTTTCCACACGCGTCCAACACGCGTCACCCTTCCAGACTCCCTCCTTTCCCTATAAAAACCCTTCTTCCCTACAACCATCCCTTTCCGAAACCCCTCTTCACCTCCCTAATCGCTTACCAGACTCCTTCTGCCAACTTCCGTTCCGGGGCCATCGCTTATCACCCCTTCCGCTACCCACTCTTCACATCTTACCCTGGTGAGTCCCACTGTCCTTATCTCTGCATCATACACATACTCATCTTTTCCTTTCTTTCACTTCGCTGCCCTCTAAAAATGGCTTCAAACCCTACCTCCCCTAATCACTCCTCTTCCTCCTCCGAAAGCGACCCTGACTCCACCGCTGCCGGCGGCCTCCGTTTAGAGGTTCCGGAGATCCCAGCTCACCGACTAAAAACCTACGCCACTCTGCCCATTCCAGTCCAAGTAGCCCCCAAACACGAGGCTATAGATCAACCCTCCATCTTCCAAGATAGCGATCCCATTGTGCAATTCGTGAACTCCCTGGGTGGCTTGTCCAATGACGATGAGTTTAACGCCAAACTCAGGATCTGGATTTGCAGTCCCGGGGATCGCCCCTGGCTTCATAAGCCAGACGGCGACGTAAAGAGATCCCATTTTTTCTTTGCGTACGAATACATGTTTAGCGAGCTTGGAATCAGGCTTCCTTTCTCGCCCTTTGTCCAAACCGTCCTCCGCGACATCAACGCGGCTCCCTGTCAACTCCACCCTAACGCCTGGGCCTTCATTCCGTGTTTTGAAATCTTAAGCGCCGCTGTCGGCATCGCCCCTGTAAGGCCCAAGTTTTAACGCTTTGGATAAGTGAATAAAATAAATAAGTTATTTGATTAAGATAAATTTGGGAAGGAAAGAGGTTCAGGAAAAGTCCAAGAATGTATCGAAAAACCGAAAGAGTTATAGCACGACTAACATACGCTTAATCCTAGGTCGAAGGTATTAGTGAATAGTTAATTTACGCTTTAGGACACGATGGAAACTAATTCCAAAAATCCTCAGAGAAATGTTAGAACTTCTCTTTTCCGTCCTTAAACAACCATTTCGATGCGAAATCCTGGAATGTACGAACGTCAAATTCCAATTCTCGGAAGTTTGCCGAAACGGAATCCCTGATAGTTCGGAAAACCTAAGATCGACAGACGATGAAGACTTTTTCTATCCGGAAACTCAAACGAAGATTCCACCCGCGTTCTCCTACATCTCTCATCATTCCTAATCTTTCTTCAGAAGGAAGTTTTCTCATCCGACGATCACTGCAAAAAGTAGTTTTTCGGGATAAACCGACTTACACCGACTTATGCCGATTTTGGATCTTTTGGTTTAATTCCAAGAATTCTATTTTGAGTTCTGGAATTCTGTCGCCAGAACCTATCTTAGAATGCGCAGAGGAACGCGCAGGAAAAATCGGAATCGCAAAAAAATCATTTTTCCGTTTTTTCCAAAACCTATAAATAGTTGAAAAATTAGATTTTTTTCACAAAACCCATTTTCCCCACCCCCCAAAGCCGCGAGTTTCTAGAGAGAGAGAGAGATCCGGATCTTCGTCGATTCTTGCCCGTTTGCTTCACCGTTCGTCACTAATCGAAGACCTCGAGGTAGGTAATCTATACTCTCCTTCGAATCGTCGTTTCTGTCCATTTCTCCTGCGACTTTCTGAGTTCAAAATTTTGAGGTTTTTGAAAAACTGTTCAAATCAGTTGATTTCAGCGTCTAAACTTCTTCCCTGCATGCTCCTGAGCGTGTTCTGCGGATTAGATTTTGTCAAATGTCGACGAAATGCCGCCGGGATCAATTTCTACCCTAAATACCCATTTTTCGCCAAAGTTGCAACCTTTACGCTCTAATCTATCGACTTGGCTTAGTGCTAGTAGGATTTGTCGTCATAAACGTCGTTGTGGACGTCCCCATCCAATTTGTTTTTCAAAAATCCAATTTTGAAATTCTGAGCTAAAAATAATGACCAAACTACCCCTATATCAGTTTTCGATCCGAAAATTTTTCCGAGCCTAGAACCGTCTTAGTTACGGCTTATGTTAACCTAGGAACCAAGTTTGATCGAAGAAAAATCGACCCTCCCAATTAAGGAAAGTGGCCGAGAGCTATATCAAGGGGGGAGGAGAATCCGATTTTTCGAAAACTTGTCTTAACGCGTTAGATTGTCGTACCACGGAGGTAGTAGTGTACTGTGTAACCCTAGGACTCTTTGATTGCTGAGTTTCTGACTCTTGGTGTTGATTTCTGTGATTTTTGCTTAAGGTTCGTTTGAGGAGATTCCAAGAAACCAAGGAGAAGAGCTTGAAGAACATTTGGAGGAGGAAGCTGGAAGACCCACCGGTGAGGGCTACTCTCTGAATTACTAGATAATGCTTTAGGTGTCGATGAAATTCGACTTGATTTATGTGTTATGCACCTAATTGCTAAATGTCTGAAATGATTTCTGAGGCTTCGGCCGAACTTGTTGAGTACTTGATGCCATGATATTGTGTGCTAAATGATTCACATGCTATGTGCTACATGGTTAACTTAGGATGTGTTGGAATATGCTGTTTATGTCTTTTGGTTGAGCTGTTTCAATGAGGCTTTTCCACTTGTACCTGAGATTCTGAAAAGTGAGGATTACGGGCAGGTCATGCCGAATTTTTATGAGATTTTGAGAGAGTTTTAAAAGGACGAACGGAGTTCGGACCTTGTCATGCTCCAATGGATCGAGACCTTCTCAGGGAATTACTTGGGTTTATGGGAACTTTGAACTCATAGGGAATACGATAAGACTAAAAAGAGCTATTTTTATAAAGAAATTCATAAGATATTAAACAACCTCTAGACCTTTAAATAAAGATAACAATCTCGGATGCAAGCTTTGGATTGAAGTTTAGTTTTGGAAAATGAGAAGTGTCGTCGGATCCAAGTGTTGGGAAGATTTCGAGTTTTGGGTATGTTGATACTCATTCGCTCTGGGAGCAGTTTGTTTAGCCATCCAAGGGATGAGCCGAGAAGCTTCACGGAGGTGTGAGACCTTGTGAATGCGTGATACTCCACTGAGGCGTGAGACCTTGTGGAAAGCATGGATCTTCACTGAGGCGTGAGACCTCGTGAACAGCATGATACTTCATTGAAGCGTGAGACTTCGTGCAAGTGTGTAAATTCACTGAGGCGTGAGACCTTGTGAAAGCATAAAACTTCACTGAAGCGTGAGACTTTGTGAATGTGTGAGACTCCACAGAAGCGTGAGACTTCGTGAGAGCATTGATGACTCGAAGAGTTGTCGTGAGTGGTTGCACTCTTTTGTTTATGATTAATTGTATTTTGTCGCAGAATCGACATTTACCTTAGGGTATTCTTTTAGAGACTTTAAGTTAATCTAGAACACGTGGCGACGTGTCGGGTGAGGTCGGAGACGTTGTTTGGCTAATCACTTGCATTCATGCACTCATTTTGAGGTTAATACACGGCGTGATACCGGACCTCGGTGGATTCCAAAATGGTCATAAGACCCGGATTTCCATATTTAGGACACTACGGTGGTCCTCAGTAGCAGACGGAATGGCAGACCTACGGGTTCACTGCTGATCTGACTACTTTTGTGTGGTGTAAGAGACACGCGAGCAGGAAGGTACCCACCGTGGCTGGTGTTAGGGCCGTCTCGTTGATGTCCATCCTTCTTCCGGAATGCATTTTGTTACTCAGCATTGCATTTCATGCAACATACATGCTAACTTAGTTGCTGAGTGTGATTGGTAACTGTTTATCCTATTTTTGAGGCATGCTACTTGTTTTTATGGCTCTTTATATTTATTGTGATACATGCAACCCTAGGAAGCTATCCCAAAACTTATAAGCCTGAGAGGCTAGTATTTATTATCCTATAATTATATCTGGTTTTATTAATTATATAATTCTTTGGAGTTGACCCTCGCGTCTGCTGTGTGTGTTTGGGCGGACTACGCCATTTGTCAGATGAGTATGGGGGATTGGTTTACCATGGTCAGCCCGTCAGGGGGGACCAGGTACGAGATGCTTGACCAAGACGACCCAGGTGCATGGGTGGTCGATCCCGAGGGCCACCGTGCGACCTACACCGGTCGGATCATGGAGGACCGTGTCGATCGATTCGGACGCTTGACGGAGGGAGTGATGAGGAGGCACATAGTGAGCTTCAACCTGCCTCCAGGAGTACACTGTGGACCCGGCTTGGGAGTACCTCCACCGCCACCATCTCCTTCAGATGATGAGGACCCTTCTGAGGAGTTGCCAGTAGGTGGGGCTTCGACGGAGTCTAGTCCGTCTACTGCTGCTGCTGTCGTTGCGGATCTCGTTCCGGGCCCCGAGCCCGAGAGTCCAGTGCGGGAGCGCATTAGGGTGGACAGAGAGGGCAGTGTTGAGTACGTCGACCTAGTCGTCCTGGATGCAGATTCGGATGACGACCGCGCCAGCATGTAGGATCGAGTGCTAGTGTGGGCTCCTCGGGTAGGGATAGTGTAGGAGTTGTGTCGATGCTCTGACCGTCATGCTTCCGTTTTGGGGACAGGGTAGTTTTCCTACCGGTAGCTTTTGTGTGGTTTCCTATGGAGATCACAGAGAGCTGGTTGGATTTAGGGGGTCTTTTCTTAGGCCGCTGGGCCAACTTGCTCTCAGTTTTTGTAGGTTAGTGTTGCGGACACAGTATCTTCATCTTGGACTGTACATATTGCCTTCGGGCGTTACTCTTTTCTGTCACCCGACACGAGGCATGTATATATAGTTGTATAGTAGTTCCTTTTATCTTTTGTTGGGGAGTTTTATTGCTTTTTGTCTTTAGTTATATTGTCGAAAAAAAATAATTCACGTTTTTCCGCTTAAAGTATTTTCTTTTGGTTACTAAAGTGACGCCACCGAAATCGGGGTGTTACATTTGTGGTATCAGAGCTTAGTCGAGTCTTTCGGGAGTCTTTGGGGAATAGGTCTTCTGTGCTAGGTTGTGTGACTCTGCAAAGAGTAAAAATTGATTGTCTGCCAAGCGATTTTTCGCTTAGAATTGTTTGAAGTTATTGCTTAATCATATTGTATAGTTATTTTGGATGCTATCTTATGATGAGCACTAACTGTTTGTTAATTTAGCAGAACATGGTGAACGCTAACCAACTAGCTGAGATGATGGCCACTATGGCCCAAGCTGTGACTGCACAGGCAAACGATAATGCTATGAGGCGTGCTGCTGAGGAGGCACGTGATCAGCACCAACGCCAGAGGGAAGTGACAATGGATCAGAACAGAGGCCTGAATGATTTTAGGAGACAGGATCCACCTAAGTTCTCGGGGGGTACGGACCCGGACAAAGCGGATCTCTGGATCCAGGAGATTGAAAAGATCTTCGGTGTATTGCAGACTGCTGAGGGGGCCAAGGTGGGAATGGCAACCTTTCTACTGTTGGGTGATGCTGAGTACTGGTGGAGAGGCGCCAGAGGAATGATGGAAGCAAACAACCTGGAAGTGAACTGGACTTCGTTTCGTGCTGCTTTTCTGGAAAAGTATTTTCCAGATAGTGCGCGGGACGAGCGTGAGTCGCAATTCCTGACACTTCGTCAGGGTAGCATGTCCATCCCGGAATATGCTGCCAAGCTGGAATCGTTGGCCAAGCACTTTCGATTCTTCCGCAATGGGGTCGATGAACCCTACATGTGCAAGCGCTTTGTGAATGGGCTGAGGCCCGATATTGAAGACTCGGTGAAACCGTTGGGGATCACTCGTTTTCAGACTTTGGTTGAGAAAGCCACTGAGGTGGAGATAATGAAGAACAGGAGACTGAACCGTGTTGGGACAGGAGGGCCGATGAGGTCGGGCTCTCAAAATTTTCAAGGCAGAGGGAGATTTCAGAGTAGGAAGCCGTATCAACGTCCTGCAGGTAGAGGAATTGCTTCAGGATCTTATAGGCCCATGGTGGGTACTGCTGGAGGTTCTGGAGGTCAGACTGTGAACAGGGAGATGACCTGTTACAGATGTGGGCAGCCTGGGCACTATGCCAATACTTGTACTGACATGAGGCCCAAATGCTTTAACTGTAACAAGTTGGGGCATACTGCTGCTCAATGCAGAGCACCTAAGACAGAACCAGCTGTAAACACTGCTCGTGGGAAGCGTCCTGCTGCCAAGGCAAGAGTCTACACCATGGATGGTGAAGAAGCT